>NW_013531716.1:5830938-5860844 GCF_000836235.2 Papilio xuthus
AATTAGCTTTCGACATAAAGACGTTTTGTTTATTCGACAAGAACAAGTCGCTTTACGCAGTTTATTGGAATGGTACTCTAGTTATTCGTCTGGAACAATTCAGGGCTGACCCCGAGCCAACATATGCGGAGCCATTCTTAAGGCAGGAGCTCCGTGTTCACGGAGACGATTTATTGTTTAATCACAAGCACTCAGCCACCGTAGTATTGCGTCGGTAAATTGTGGCAAGGGAATGTCGCAGATCAGCAGTTACTGGATGTGGCATTTTTATTCTTAGTGATATTTTTTACTCTTATTACGTTCATGTAATTAGTTAAACTTTAAATCCTCATGATCCTAAATAATTCGATTAAGTCTTTCTGATCTTATTTAATTCCAAAATATTAATGAGATTTTTTTATGGCTGAAGATTAAAGGAGAATTGTAAGATACATATAATGATTGGCTTACGGATAGAATTTTCCTTAATAAATTGATTCAATTTCAAGTCAAGTTTAATAGATTTTAGATTCATTTTTTAATTTGCCTTCGATGTTTGATTAAAGTTGTGCATAAGAATGATATTTTAAATAATTTTGTAACAATATCACTTTCATGTTTTAAAAACAGTGTTTAAATAAAATAAACATCAATTCTAGATAATCTTAATCTTTGTTAGTACACACGTTGTGCCCCATTGTTGTCGTTGTGACGTAATAAACATGGCCGCTCTACTTTTTTCCAACAAAAGGTAAAATGCAAATGCGCACTAAATAACAGCCCTTTAGTCCTAATTAAAGGAACAATCGTGTAATAAAGTGTGTAATTAATTTTAAGTGTCGCCTAACCTTATTTTAATTTAATAGGATTTAAACTTAACTTCTCAATTGCGTTTAAAAGTAAAATAAATCAGAACAACAATTAGTCACAAAAGTTCATTTGTAATACTGCTATTTTATAGAACAAAAGCAAGAGGAAATGTATAAAAATACGGCAACACGGCTATAACTGTTTCATATCCATTCATTACCACAGCGAACGAGCGTCCTTGGTGCAACTAACATGCATTTATTAAAACATTTTCAGATATTGTTTATTAATACAAACTGTTTCATTTGTATAATAGTTCGTAGTTTCCAGCAATTGTGAATTAACGAATAACTTATATGATATGATATTTTACACTTTCTAAACGCGTTCTTTACTAATCTATCTAGCTAATATTATAAATGTTAATGTTTGGATGGATGTTTGTTAGAAGATATATCTAGAACTGCTGCATGGATATAGCTGTAATCTGGCATAGATATTGAAACCTGGAAGAACAAAGACTACTAAATAAGTTTTCTTTTTAATCCCGCGCGGACGAAGTCGTTTTGGACAGTTACTTCACTATATTTAAAACAAACCGTCAATAAGAAAATTGTAGTCTAAAAAAAAAATAAGACAAGGACTAACTGAGACGATTAATCTAACTCTAAACATGTAACGCTGTGTGGTCTTTTAGATTCATTTGATAAGATCGTCATAGCGATATATAAAAACTTTAAGGACAACCTGAGCCTCTTTCCAGTCAAAACAAATTTAAAAAAAATCAAGGTGTGGTAAAATGACGTTCGAAATTTGAAATTCTGTCAAGTTAATCCTATAACGTATTCCAAGCATTGGGAAGATGAAATAGACGATTAACTTTTTTTAACACCCTTATCCGTTTTTATGTACCTTATACTTTATTAAATTAAGAAATTCCTTTATAGATAATTTATTTTACTTGTATTTTTTTATTTAGCTGTTACGTAATACAATCATACTTGAAGAAGACATTTTCTTCAAAACCAAAATACGTCACAATAAAATCTAACGATTTAGATGGAGAATTAAGTTCTTCGGTTACATAATTTCACTTCCTTACGTGGGTGTAAGAGGGTCGCTTCCCCAACAATTAATAGCAACGAACTAAAAGCTTTGAAACTCGATAGACAAGGGAATGAAAGAGTTTTGATCGGTCTTTGTTCGTAAAATGAAATAGAACTAGTCATTTGTGTTGCTAGAAATTAATATAGTGGTTTAATGGAGTTATTAACTTGTAACATTTCAAATATACAACTCAGTCAAATATACAGTAAAGACTTTATCACAACTGTTTAATAAACTAGGGAAAATTAGATTTAATATTGTTAGGAAGAAAATCCGAAAATGAGGCATTGTATTGACCCAACACTAGCCTTACTTCTTCGAAGTTTGTGTCCCCACACTATTCATTCTGACACTGGACATTGTAACAAAAGCACGTCATTCGCGCCAAAGGATTCTAATTAAAAAGTCTAAAAATACGTATTAAGAATATAATTTTCAATGTAGTATACCAAAACTAGTGTAGATAATGTCTATCATCTCTTAAGAGTTCAAATAATATTTATTCTACTTTAATATACTCGGGCTACATACAAATGTAACCTCTTTAGCATATTTAAATATAACAATACGTCCAAAATAAACGACGATGTAACAGCACGCGTTCATAAAATCTCATTTAAAATTTTCATTGCATTAAAATGCATTCAGAATTCAAAATGAACACAGCACTGTTTTACACAAACGACTCATTTCACGCAGAAAATAGTTTCAATTTAAATGAAAACGTACTTACAGTTGCGTCATAGTGATAATAAAAACTTATTTTGTAGAAGGAAGCTATCGCATGCCTTACTTCTAAGAACAATCCAATGATATCCCACTGGGTAAAACAATGCCCGCTGTTGTTTCGCTTCGTAATGCTGCCTTCGAGAGCTTTGGAAATGTGCCACGCTTACTGTATGCTTTTGTTGAATACAGTAGCAACTTTGTTAAGAAACAAACATTGTTTTTTCTTACCTGGAGCTATGACATCTTTTTGTGACCCTTAAGAAACTTATTTCTTTTCTAGAGTTTATTGCTTTATTTATGACTATTGTTAAAGTAACTACCGAATGAGCGTGTCTAAATCATACTATTATTATAAATGCGAATGTTTAGATAGATGAATGGATTGATGGATGTTTGTTTGAAGGTATCTCCAGAACGACTGAACGGATCTAATATTTTGGCATAGACGTAGAACATAGACTGGAAGTTTTTTAACTCCGCGCGGACGGAGTGCCGGGCGACAGCTAGTGAGGAATAAAATAAACTAGACTGAAAAGTGCACTCAGATTTATTTAACTATGACAATACTTAAACATATATTTGTTTTAAGATAATTAGAAATTGAAAATTTAATGCCAATTTACATATTAGAGCAAAGGAAGATATTTATCAATGTTATCAGTACATCTAAAATATTCAAAATTAATTAGTAATAAAAAGACGCTAATAAAACAATTAAGAGACAATTACTTCTCACAGCACGCATGGAGCACGCAGCGAGTCCACATAAAGAGTTCTAACATCTTAATGGAAAGAATTGGAGTCGAAGTATTAACATAAACATCGTTTCGATCGCTGTGCCAGACTTTAGTTTGAATAAATTAAGCGCTAGTTGTTGTTTTTTTTATTGCTTCAAAGAGTAAATTAAATTGTATTCGAGATGCTTTTTGATCTTTTATCCTTTCAGTATCTGTACGTTCTTTTACTAGACATCGGTAAGATTTGGGCTCACATAAATTTAGGGTTATTTAATTATCGGGTAATTAAATAATTTTCTCGCTGACAATTACAGTTTTTAGTATTTTTGTAACAATAACGCGCATCCTTATACACAATTTGATTACGTCATTGACTTTTTTTTTTTTTAGTATAATAGTTTATGTTTTTATTATTTTACGACTAGTAAAGTTCATCGCATCAGCTGTTTCACATCCCTATTATTACTTGCAACATATTTCGTAGAATCTAAAATTAAAACTTACATTTAAAAGTGTCTTAAATGTTTTTTATTGGTGTTATCTTAATTAATCTTTCATCAAAAGCGTACCATTGTTTCGTTTCACGGCCACGTAAGTACGACAGACTTTAATGACCCATTAGCGTTGTGTTCCACAACCACCATTAATACTTAAAGCTACGAATACAATAAGAAAGGAAACACCGGCCCTAATTTTAGTGCCACTTAAAATTACAAGTTAAATGCATTGAAACATATGATAAGAAATTTAATCTGTTCTAATGTATAATAGTCACATTTAATGAAATTGGTTTAATCAAATAGTTAATCACATATGGTAATTCTTGACTGTTAAATTAACATTGAAATAAGTAACACTAAAGTTTTTTCATCTATTTTCATATTACGGATTTATTTCGTATTTGGACACGAATTAAAGGCACGTTGTCTGGAACAACATAAAAATAATTTACTCATATTGTGCGAAAGAGACAAGAAAGACTTAGAATGCTCTAGCAAATTACAGAAGAGATTTCAGTGGATTAATATATGATTCAAAGAAAGGTAAAATGCAGTGTGTTTTAAGGTATATGAAGAACAAATATTTAAAGTATTGTAACTGTAATGCTATGAGCGATGGTGGCTCAGGAGTTTAGCACTTGACTTGGAATCTGTAGGTGCTGGGTTCGAATTATATTTCGATTTTTGATTTACATTAATCCAACATTCTTACGGCGAAGGAAAATATCGCGATGCAACCTCCATATAACGAAGGAGGTTCTAAAATATGTGTGAGGTTAACCAACCCGCGCTCGGCCCGCATGGTTGACTATGGCCTAGTCACATCTAACTTAGGGTAGGCGCCGAGACCCTCAGTGGGGACGTTTAGTGATTGATGAAATGTATAGCAAGTACATGTTTGTAACTTAAAGCGAGTAACTTAACTATTAGGTATCTAAAGGCTGTCAACGGAAGCATTGACAATTTATATACGGCCTTAATATCTTAATTCCGATTCGGTTCTATCGATATTTATCAGTCAGATCTAATGATCGTACAGTTTATAATAGCCGGTGTGTGTCAAACTAATGAGAATATATACGTAAGCGGTACACAATAAATTATAGAAGCGTTCAATGAAACGGCATATTAATTGGACATTAGCGTACCTCGACACCTCAGAAGTGCGGCCGAAATACGAACGTTAGAAATCTACGTGATGTGGTAAATTAGTTTTTAGCCGACTTCAAAAAGAAGGAGGTAAAGTATACACATATTAAGGAAGAAGATAAATTTATTACTTTCAAGGGTTTCATGACATTATTTTGTTACTTTTTAGTGCATTTTTTTAGGGTTTTTTTTTGTTTCGTAATATTTTTGAATACATTGTCTTATTGCTATGACACCGCTATTTGAGTATATAGTAAGGCAAGATTTAAGAACGCATTTTGTAGATAAGCAATTTCAATTGGTGATGACAATGCAATTTTATTTATTTATCAATTTTTTGAGGTTATTATAATAAGTTTTGATGAGGGTTAACTGTTATGCAGTGGACAGAGATGTATGGAGGAGTAGTACGTATTATCCTCTCCATAGGGATAAGGGCAGGTTGTTGATATGCAGCGCACCTGTCTTAAATTTTAAGTGTAACTAAACGAGCAACTAAGATAATTTAAGAGATGCTCAGCTGATATCTAGTTAATTGAGTGATTCATGTGACGTTAAGTAAAATGTTTATTCTTTTCATACCAAAATATTATATTTCAAGAAATATTGAATAATTTAAAGTTATTCCCGAATAAATCATATTATTCTACGCAATATGATGAATAGATCCAATGTCGAAAGGTTTCGTTCCTAAGCAATAATATCGGCGGCAGATTTAGGGAAAGACATTACTTTTGTCTTAGCAAATTGAATTCCGCAAAATCTCTGGAAGATTGACTGACCACAAATTGGGGATTCGTTGTCAAGCGAGATAACATCGAAGGAATCTCATTACAGTGGAACATTCGTTGGGACTTCGGGTTGCCTTTATATGTTCCGTTTAACTTTGACTTTGGAATCTTAAGGGATTTCGAATTACTTCAAGTTTTAGTCCGAGTCGTAGCAAACTTGCGTCCATTGTTTGTCATGAAAATAAACAATGTTATTTGCCATGTTATTTGGATTAGGGTTAATTCGAAAAGAGATCTTCTGTTCGTTGTCTGTACATCGTCATCTGAAATTTATTTAGGATATATTTATTTTGTAAATAATATTCTTAAATACTACTGAATCTATAATATTTTGTTAAGAATTACATAAAAACTATATGTTTTATAAATTACTAGCTGTCGCCCGCGACTCCGTCCGGGTGGATATATAAAAAAACTTAAAATATAGATAAGTTAAATAAAAAGCAGCTCTTCAAGGCATAAATTCGAAAAAAGAAGAATAAATAATATCCTATGTCCGTCCCCTGGCTCTAAGATACCTCCTCACCAATTTTCAGCCATATCTGTAAAGCCGTTCTTGAGTTATAAATAGTGTAACTAACACGACTTTCTTTTATATATACAAAGATTTTTCCATTTTTTGAGTTTTCATGAGACGAAAGTTTTTTTTAATTATAAATTATATAACACAATGGAAACTAAATGAAAGTGTGAAAATATTTTTTTAATGAATAAAGCCACGTAGAAAATCAGGTGTTTAAAATATACGCGAGTTAAACCGCACGCTGTAAAGACGCCAGCCGGCGGCGAACGGAAAATTAAAAAGCAAAACGGGGGACCATTTCCCGGCTATTCTTTTTAATTTTACCCCAGCGCGATGGACGGCGAGGAATCGTTAAAAATTTCCACCGAACTGCCGTCTTCACAGATTTATTTGATATGAAAAGATGGAGGACTGTTGTACAATTTGTAATTGGATTCTGTTAATTTGGTACTCTAATACTGACTAAGTTTTTTATTGTTTTTACATTGTGGGACACAAATAATAAATAAATAGAAGAAATTAATTAACCCGAGTATTGTCGTTGATTCGTAAAAACAAAACAAATGACACTCTTCCAAAAGCAGTCAATTCGTTTGGGAGAACATAATACTTTCCCTGATAAACATATGACGTGAGTAATGACGTCACCGGCGTAAAAATCGTTAGACAGGCAGTAAAAAAGAAAAAATCATTTCAGCCTGTTCTTTGTTAATTTTTCGCTTGTCGAGAGCTGATTTTTTTTAATCTCAAAAACCTCTTACGTGTCACCTGATAAGACATGTTTTCATCTTAATATTTTCACTTAAATGAAATAAAGTATACGAACACTACTGTTGTTTTAATTTTATTTAATTGTCATATTTCATGTATGGCTCAGAGCTGTCCACATTTTCACCCAGTTCGGAGTATTCGTTTTAAAAATAATTAATGTATTTAACATTATATTCGGTTCGCAAATAGGTCGCAATTTATTTCCATTATAAGTATCATCACGCGTTTAATTTGCTATCACGCCCAAAATCCTATTTACCTTAGCTTTATGTTAAGAGGATTACAGTATATTTATGGACTATTGGGGCGTTTTCTTTATTAATTTGTTACATTTATATTTCCGGAGTTCTCAGAAAATAATTCTACCAAATATAATTTACAAAAAATGTATTTATACAGGATGTTATTTTATACGTGAAATTATTTACAGGGTGATACATTATAAGGAGTAAAAAGACTGGAAATTCAAAGATAAATAATTCGTTCATCACAATTCTAGAAGTGTGCTTATATTCTAAATTTAAATTAACCAATTCTCATTCAATAACAACGATTAGGTTCAGATAGAGGTATTTCAATTTAAATAGTAAAATGGGATTCAAATAGCTTTTTTATTACTATACCATTGGCATATAAATGTCTTTGAAAAAGTATTAAACTTGTATATCACATTCTACTGATAATATGAAGTCAGCGTTTTAAGTGACCAAAAAATCGTTGAGCGGGATTTTACAGGTTAAAAATATTAGTATTCACACTCGTTAGATTAAAAAGCCTAATAAAATCGGATATAGATTTCTATTTGACTTGCTTTTGTCGCCATTTTTACACCCATAAAACATTTAATTTAAGTAACGCATTTTATTTCGGTATCTGCATATTGCCATTTATATTTATAAATTAGCTTTTACCTGTGATTTCGTTTGGGCGGAACAAAAAAACTTAGAAAGAAAAATGTGCTTTCTTCCAGACTGATTTACATCTAGGGTAAATTTTACAAGATTCGTAAGTTGTTCTGTAGAAGACTTAATAATAAACATCCATCTAACTATCTTTACATTCGTATTTTCAATATTAATAACATTAGATTAAGTGACAATCAAAAGGACCATGAGTGTTCATCATCAGCTCACTATACGTCCCCACCGAGGGGCTCTGAGCCTAACCTAAGGTAAGGTATCTAGGCCATAGTCAACCACGCTGGGCAAGTGCGGGTTGGTTGACTTTACACATATCTTTGAATTTGTTCTCAGATATGTGCAGGTTGCATCACGATGTTTTCCTTTACCGTAAAAACGTCGGATAAATGTACATATGAAAATCGGAAATCGAGAAACACATTGGTACATGGCGGGTTTCGAACCCAAGACCTGCAGATTGCAAGTCAAGTGTTTATCTCCTGGGCCACCAACACTCACCATGAGTGTATTTTATAATATTTGCTTTGTTGCGAGAAGTTTTTAAAGACAAACAATTGTAAAATTCAACAAACACTGGTATTTTTTATTACTGATGATATGAATTTAGAACTTATATTGGTACATCTGTTTGACAGATGAGGAATATTAACCTAATTTCAAAGCGATAACACGTGTTAGTCCATCGTGATGAGAAAATAGTATAAAAGTGTTTTGGTACGTTGACCTACTTTTTAATGTTCTATCGACTTGTTTATATGATTCTGTGTAACAATCGATTTTACAAAGCATTTATTATTGAAGCGCGGATCAGTCAAACGTCGAATTTACATGTTTACTTACGCAGAATAGACGCAAGCGTGAAGGCAATTGAATGATGTTAAGCTTAAACCGCTGTAAACATCTTAAACATCATAAAGATTAGTATCTGAAAAAGAAAATACTGTCAGGGGATCTGGCGATATCCCACATTGAAAGAAATAGTCGTTTCAGAGTTTCCTAAACATTAAGACGAGGACGCGGATACATTAACCAAAAAAAGTTTGTACACGACTAATTGCTTTTTACTGTTATGCCATCGTTTGCGTTACTACCTTATTAGTTATGGAACACGGCATTTTCTATAAGTGGTACACCGCGAATGGCACTGATTGTACGTTATTTGAGTGAAATACATAAAAAATCTTTCGATATTTATTAGATTGGTCACTAAAATTTTTATTTAAACTTACTAATATTATAAATTCGAATGCTTAGATGGATGTGATATGGATGGATGGAAGGGCTACACTAATTAAGTTTTTTTTATATATATCAACTCGGACGAAGTCGCGGGCGACAGCTAGTATTCAATATATCTTCTTGTTGATCTTACTAATGACGTACTAAAGCAATAATTTATTTATGATGTTCATCGACCAAAGTTTGCTACAATAAAACACTATGCAGGAACGTTAATTATGAGTTATTGTGATAGAAGCGCTTAACCATTCTAAGACTTTTTATTGGACATATTAAATTATTGCTCCTGTTTTATATTTCTTTAAATTTTCCAATGTATTTGTTTATTTTAGTTAATATGAAATTCTTACTTACTAAAAGAAGCAATAGTAAGCTTACCCAAATTAGTTTAAAATAGGATAATAATAGAAATATTCAATGAAAGTAATAAATTATGATATAGCAGTTGGCGGCGTTAACATAAATACATTTTTTAAATAATATTCTCAAATTATTTTAAAACACAAATTCACTGTAAATTACAAATATTGTTAAATCCTGCCACTCTTGATCGTATATAATTGCAAACAGTTCGCTAATAATTTGCCGTCTATTGTCATTGGTAGTGTTAAAAGTTTCAGTTTATTTTCAATTTTGTTTTATTAACCTTTCTACAACCGGATTGTTAGAAAAGAACTATTGAATTATCACCACAGATTTTTTTTATATCATAAGGTGTCAAACGAGCGAGCGTCCACTTGAAATCGCTGAAATAGCAAAGCGACCGTTGCCCATAGACATATGCAATTGTAAATGCGTTGCCTATCTTTAATCGACGAAAGAGGAGATGTACAGAATATTTTCCCTTTCCATGCATCCTCTCATCCGGAAAATCCACTTCCACTTCCACTTCCCATCCATTCCTCATAAAAAGAAGTGGTAAGGCTAACTAAAATTAAAATTATGGTTCTTATTTTTATTTCTTTACACTGAATTAAAGTAATTGCGTGTAATATGCAAAGTTTAAATGTAATCGCTCTGAACTCGTCTCACTCGCTAATAAATTAATTGAAGGGACATTTGCATGGTTGGAAGCACAAAGAAGTTGATGTTCATAATAATTATGAATAGTCGCGAGGCACGATACGTCCGCTGATTTATCACGCCCATAGCCGGCAATAAATCGGTTCACTGTACGTTTTATTTTATAAGCGAGCAGCGATTAAACCGCTCGAATCTAAATGTAGCTCGAACTTGATCAATCGACATCGTTAATCCTACATTATATAGGAATGAAGTTTTCTATTCCTAGTATATTAGCTATGTGAATTTATGCCCGCGCTGTCTAACATTTAATTTACAATATCAAAAGAATCTTGACCTACACGAAAATATGCAACTTTTTAAATTCATAGCCTTATATTTGTACATATACTGTAAGGTGATAAACGAGCAAGCGGCCACCTAAATTCATTGGAATGGCCTAGCGACGGCCCATAGACATTAACAATTGCAGATGCGTTGTCTTTAATCGAAAGAGATGTATAGAAAGAGAATATTTCCTCTTTCTATGGGTTTCCTATTCCATCAAATCTATTTGTCCTTCCCGTTTATTTCTTATAAGAAAAAGATGAAAAGAGAAAAAGAGGTAAAATTAGACATTTAATTAATTTAACTATTGTTGCAATTGTTGTAAAGCAGAAATATTAGGGAATGTATTAATTGCTAACTAATACATAACTTCTTAAGTCAGCAAACGTAGCAATGCCACGCAAATTTTAGTGAGGTTAATATCTTAATTTCTGTTTATTTTATCGTTTCTCTCCTAAACTAATACAAACGTATTCTCTATACCTTAAACGTTAACAAGGACAGTTCTGCTCAATATGCTAAGATCGTAAAAACAATTAAAGCTGCGTCAACAAACATTAATTCTCATTGCATTCTTACTTTGAATTGGATCGTACTCATCGGAGCTAAAGTGTCCGGTCGTTTGCAACAATTAACTCTACTTAGTCTTTTAAATGGATCAATTATCTTGAATGTACTTAAATAAATTTAAATTAGGATTATCATTGTAATTTATGATAAGTCAACGGCTGAAATGTTGCGTCAATTTCATCCATTGTCAGTATTAACATTTTTCTTAATATAGGAGGCAACGGAGGATCGAGTCGCCTAATAGCAAGTGATATCTCAGAACACTTGATAACCTGTATATGTCCATTAAGGTCTTTATGGAATAATACGTCCCTCCCTTCATGAAGGTTCTTAAGCCATGATATCACTATCATCAAGATCCTTATGCAGCATTATTAAGGTATTAGCCATGGGGATATTGTGGATATTTTCTATACAACTGTCTGTCGGCCACGACTTCGTCCGCGCAGAATTAAAAAAAACTAAATAGCCTGTGTTCTTCCAGAATATGTTCTACAAATATGCCAAAATTCAGCAAGAGCAACATTCACATTTAAAATATTAGGTACTACAGACGACCGATTTAATTGAGTCGAAGTCACATTAATAGTAAGGAGCTTATAATTCAAGATTGTTAATTGAAGTAACTAAATCGAAATTTAGCAATTTGCAAATATGCGAAATGAACATTGTCATATCTATTTATAACTCGGTTTAGATGTGCGACAGCATCGCTCGCTGTGTTCACATCGTGGTGTTAATTAAAACCTATTGATCGTTAACCCATTTCGGGAGCCGAGAAGAAACATTCACTTTGCGATGTTCTTAGTTAACGATACAACTAAAATTAGATCTTTCAGGCGCGTATTTGTTCTTGATACTTCAGCTTCGCCATGATCAATCTCTTAATTTCTAGACTATTTAATTTTTTATTTTTTAGGCAGATAAACTCATTTTGAATAGTTAGTAGTGATTAGTACGGATTTTTTTATCTTATTTAAAATTCTTCAATTGAAAACATACTGTATCTTGGTATTTTTTGCAAAAAAAACATGCTGGTTTTATGATAAATACAATGGAATTCATTTACCGAAATTGTTTTACATAAGCAAAGAATGGTTGGAAATTTGTTTGAACACTTTGTCAGATGAACGATCTCCTTACGTTCTTTCGTTTACTTTGACTTTATTAAGAACAACTGGGTCCGATAAGTTTTTACTTTGCTTAATATCTTTTTCTTTTTTTCTTTTAAATTTAAAATAAACAGCGTATCGATTGCCAGGATTATTTAATCGATTTTGACATTAAAATATTTTGTTCTTATTTCAAATCTTAGTAAATCTACCGTTGATATTGGAACTATAATTTTAATGAATAGCTGTTTTTTTTCGAGTTAAAATAAATGGCCTAAAATTATTTCGTCGATTTTATGAATTCCAACTAATCAACTACAGTTAAATTATTTTCTTTGAAAAATAATTCTTATAAGCATTTCCAAAACTTCGAATCCCAATAACGCAATTATAAATGCGTAATTCCCGCACAAAAAGTATTGACTAAGCTTCATTTTAAATATTTTACTCCTAATTTGTATATTAATATTTTAATAAATGTAATTATGTTTATTTTTAAAATTACAAAATTGTCATTTATTTTCTTTACATTAGAAGCATGGCGTTTAGCAAAGAAAACATTTTAATGGAAAATTCCGCGGTGGCCGACGAGTCACTTAAGCGTAACCCGAGAGTTAAGTTGATGTTGGACGTGTTTGCGATGTAACTAAATATTCTTTAGCGGTAGCGACATAATTCTATGTTCCAGTTGTTCTATTTACCATCTCACAGAACCAGTTTGTTTTGCCGGACAAGACGTTTTCATTTACTGAATGTTTTTCTTACACAATATTGACCGACTGTTCAATTTCAAACATAGAAGCGAAAAGTTCATAGCATAATATTGCGTTATTTGCGAAATATAAAGCTTAAAAAGAATAATACATACAAATTACTTTGTTTACTGGCCAGTAACAGTGTTTTGGTCTGGTCTTATGAGTAAGTAACCCCTATTTTATCGATTCGAGAAAAAATCATATTTAAACAAGCGAACAGCCTTAATTATATTAAATTATTTTAACTACTGTCAAAACATCTCTCTGATTGCGTGTAAGAGAGTTTTCTTTATTATAGTAGTAAAATCAAATATCTACACATAAATACGCGAAGCAAAAACTTACTTTTTTAAGGACATTGTGCGAACTGATCAAGGTGAAATTTCGCCTAGCTAATGTAGAAAACATAACGCTATTTATAATTAAAAAAAAATATTTATAAGTTATGTTCTAATTCCGAATTTCGAACAATGGACGACCACAAGTACTTATAAATAAAGCAAGAATTAATCCTTAAATTCGTTATAATGGCCTTTTAGTATTAAGTTAAAATGAACATTAATCATTAGATGCATTAAAGTGCCGGCCCCTTATTTCTAATTTTGTTTATATACGACTTAAACGCATTAAATTGAATAAAACGTTAATACGCCGTAATCAAATTCGGATAGTCATATTAAACGAACGGTCACGCGCCTACCAGCTTGGTAGATAAGGAAACCGCATATAAATTTCGTCTATTAGATCTCCTAGCCGCTAATCTCCATAGTACACACTTATCTATGGGCACATAAATTATTTAGATTTAAATAAAGCTGTCCCACGAGAGTCGTGGAGAAATAATTTTATGCTCGTTCGGATTATTTTCTCTTTATCACGACCCCACGCGGCACGGGTCAGGAATTGTCGTTATTGAATTATCATTTGAATATGATATACGGAGCTATAGTAAAAAACGGGGGGTCGACGATTGCCGTAACATTTTTAGGGGGTCGCACCGAAACACGTTTGTATATCAGCTTAATAAGTTTTTATTCTACAAGTTTACTTTTTTAATATTAATATTTTGTTATTTCATAACATAAAATAAAATATGGACAACAATTATCATCACATTTATCTAATTAATTGGGAAATATATTGTAGAATACTAAGTGCCATAGAGCGTAAATGTAATTTTTCCATTTGTAAGAATATAAAGGAGTTTATAAAGAAAATTATATTTTAAATTTAGTTATATTTCAACGCTAATAATATCGGTTCGAGTTTAGAAATATAGAGAAAACGGCCATCCGTTCGAAAGCAATTTGTCTTAAAATAGCGCTTCGCGGTAGGCGCGACCAGCTGCGAACTTTCAAAAGGGACGCCTACAGACAATTAAAATATCTGGCTAATGGAGTAAGTGGAATTCGAACCACGTTGATGAACATATCGCCGTCATTTCCCTTATTTGTTGACGCCCTTAACATCGAAATTTCTGACGTTTTTACAAAAAATATTAGGTTCATTAATTTCGTACATCCGTCATCTGTCACTTTCTTGAAAAATTGCATCATTACTAATGTCATTTTTGCAACCATTGTTCCACTTGGTTGAATATCCGATATTCAGGGACAATAGTTTAATATTTATCAATATGCTTAATTCCAAACTAAATCCATCTATGCCTTTTCCCAATCATTTGAGGTCTTGCCCTGATTCTACAGATAGCACGATACCTGGAGTCTTGTTCGAAAAGGTCTATTTCTTTCAGATCCTTTTGAATCGTCGTCAGCCAAGTGGTCGATTGTCTTCCGCAATTTTGCGTCGTGTGATCATATTTATTACTTCAAGGCATATATACTTACAAAGTTTACGTTTACGCGTTTTTTTTACATTTATTTTACTTTCATTTTTACCTATTATAACATTTCACTTCGTCAAATGTGTCCAACAATGCAATAATTTATACAAATATATTAATAGTCTTAAAACTTTATGAATGTATTGAATTTTAATATTTAATTCTAAAAAAGAAAAAAATTAGTCTTAATCAATTACATAACTTTCAAACATCTTGTTGTTCAATTTCTCGTTATAAGTTTGTTTCTTTTCTAATATTTTAACATTGCAAAGTTACGCCAATTATTGAGTTGCCAGTTTCAACGCTCCCAAACAATGGCCTATTTCTGGGGAAAATTTTAAAAAGTACCGAGGGAAACAAGTGAATTAAAAAAAAGTTTGATGAATGGAAGCAAATATTAATTGGTGCGCTATTTTTGAGCTCGTTGCGGAAATAGAGATTCGAATATTTTAAACGCTCAAACGATTTCGAATTTCTAAAATATATTTGAAAACAATAGACTTGATATTTTTTTAAACAAATATTCATATCATACGTTTAAAATTAAAAGTGTTTTTCACCATTTTATCAAGATGCAAAACTTTATTTTACAATTTTTTTTACCTTATTTAAAAATACTGCAAAGTCTGTATGCTACTAAATCTCTTATATCTTTAAATAAGCAATTCTTGTAAATATAATTGGAATCTCGGAATCAGCTCCAACGATTTCCATATTATAAAATTTTGTATATAGGTGGTTTTGGGGGCGATAAATCGATCTAGCTAGGAATCATTATTAGAAAATGTCATTTTATTTGTGTTTTTATCGATAATCAACTTAAACATAAACTTAACTTTTTCTATCGGTAAGATCGAAAAATATTATTCATATTTCATCATTTTATTAGTACTTCGTACTTAAATATAATTTCCAAAAAACACAATTTAAAAAAAAAATACCAAGCAAAGCTCGGTCATCCAGGTACTATTGCTTTATCTGAACAATATCTTAATTAACACGGTCGTAGTCGTTGCATTCAGGACACGAATATGTTTATTCTTTATAATTATTATTTGCACCAATCATTTTATAATTAAACACAAACAAGGAGATCGGATCAAGCTATTTTACTGTAAATAAGGCTTAATCATACTAATATTATAAAAGGCAAAGTTTGAATGGATGGATGTTTGTTTAATTACTACGTTGTATACGTATTTCAACAATTTTGTTTAATGGATCTCGATGAAATTTGGCATAGTTATAGAACACAGTTCGGAAGAAAACATAGGCTGCTTTTTATTTTATTTTTAATTTGATCCGGACAAAGTCGCAGCCAAACCTTAGTATTGATATAAACAGTTCATTTTATTCCATTTTAGATTCGATACTCATAACTTGTATAATGATTTATTTTATAGTTCTAGTTATAGGCTGGCCTTTTGGCTCTTTCTACGACTTTTGATAAATGAGAGCTCTTCCATCATACGGGAGTTACATAATGTTTTGTAAACACATCAAAAATTAAAAAGTTTGATTTTTTTTGCAGACGTAACATTTGGGCTCTGTTAAAAACAAATACGTGTACACAACATCAGTGCGTTACTAAGGGTTTTAACGCAAAATGTATCCGTAAGCCGTTCCTACGGAATCTCTTAATTTACGCCCCAAAGGGATTTGTTAAAGCCAAACATTGTTCGCTAATTATAACAGGACGCATATGCCGACCGTCCCACGGAGATCTAGTACAACTTAACGAGTACGACGCTCGTTTGGGACTGTTGGAAATGTTGAGGCAGACTTAAATTTTAAATTCATGTACGCCCTCTAATCTTTTAATATCTAATCTTCATCTAAAGTGAACCACTTTGCTGTTGGCAAGTGTCATTTAGTTTACATGTTAAGGATATAGTGTGATATTTAAGAAGTTAAGCGACACCTGGAGTAGTAAACTGTTTTCTTTAAGCTCTCCATTTTACTAAAGTACCGCGGAATTTGATAATGAATAAAAATATATTTTTTTATTTATTATTTATTTGCATCGCATCTGCAATTGCGGATATGTAGCGGTCGCTTCGCTATTTCGGCGAATTAAGGTAGCTACTTGTTCGTTAGTTACTTTATGGTACAGAACAACTTTGTATGTTTATATGTGTATATAATAACTGCCAATCGTCTAAGATATTTTACAGTGAAATTTCGATCGTTTTGCTGACAAATGCCGAAAACTTTACTATACCGATTTGAAATCTATAGTGAACATAGTCAAAGCGACGCGCACACAAAATTTATCTTAATATGTATTCACATAAAGCACTTTTATTTTTGTTTAAGAGAACGTTATAAATTTGTTGAATCTGTGGCCTAATCTGGCAGCTGAACCGCCGGAGATCGGCCTAAAGCCCTGTCCCTTCATGTTATTGTTTACTTAGGATGGCCATTCGCGGTGGAGCGATGCTTTTTGAAGCGTGTGCTAATGCGATTGTCTGTAGGCAAGTGACACAAAACTGGGCGACATATTTAACATGTGATTTTCACGTTGCGGATTAACGAACCCCAACTGAATGAATCCTGATAAGCAACACAATTTTATATTTTAATTTTCAAATTTTACATTGCTATGAATATTTAAATTATGAACTGTACAATTTACGATTTAGTACAATTATAACATTTATTATCTTGCTACTTACGTTTATTTATTTTTAAATATAACATGTGGTTATCCAAGATAAAAATAAAATAGAATGGATTATTGTCTAGATTTGACCCTTCAATATCATGATAAGGATAGCGACAAATCTTGATATAGACATTTCATTTCCCCTATTCCGTCCAATCACAGTGCAATACACGTCCGACGTACAAAAGCACAATTAAATACAGCAGGGTCCGTTAACAATGGAGACAGGGAATTTGTTGCAGCCACCTTTATCGGGCCCACTACTGACCCTTTACCCTAATCTAGCCATTCAAACCCTATTTATACGAAGTTGGAAGAATGTAAGTACAGCAATGAGCGTACTGATTTATTTACGCTGAGTTTATTCAAGAATAATTTAGTCTGTGGTTAGAAATATAGGCGATGATTATTATTATACGATGGGAAGAAAACATGTGGTCCTATTATGTACGCCTTGGTGACATTATAAGAGTGATTTGCAATTCACTGTTGTGCTTACCCCTCAATGATGTTACTGATAGCGAATCAGCACATTAAAAGCGCACGTGTTTTTGAATAGGTTTAATATGGCTATTATTATTCAACATTGCTAATTAAATTTTTGTAGCCTGAGTTATTGTCAACTTATCACCCTATTTATTGTTTTTCTTTTATGAATAAAATATGCTATTATATTATGTAAAACTTTTTTTTTATTATAGTTTCGTAAATATTCTTTTTTTCCTTGTCTGTCTGACACTTCAATGCGGTTTCCGGCAAGTCAGACGTCATCAATGAAGGCGAAATAACGAGGACAAGTTCATTGCGTATGCTGGAAGCGTCAAACTAATATTCTACCATATAATACGATGCGTTTCAGGTTACATAAATTATTTATCTTTTGTAAAACGAGAAGCTCGTCACAGAAAGACAAAAAAAGCGAATTAATAGCGAATCAAAAAAACCGACTAATCGCATGAATATCTATTATCATTCTAAGCACACAAGCGCACATGCACAAACACACACTATCACACACTATATATCTAGTATTTATATTTATATCTAAATAATAATAATCTATATTTAATTGCATATATGTTAGGAAACTATATATAACCTTAGGCAATAGATAAGAGAACGTGCTGTCTCATGAAACATAGTATTTACTAGTTCCGGAGACAGAGCTCACAAAATTTTGTAAAAATGTTTTCTTGGCCAATAAAGAATTTTTTATTTTTTTTATTCTAGAGAATATAACTACAGTTTCTTATCAAAACTAATTGAGCAGCTCAGGCTATTGTCAGCTAGGACGAATCAGACTATTTAACAAACACATATAAAGCATAAAGAACTTGTTCTTGATTAATATTACTAATATTATAAATGTGAATGTTCGGATGTATGAAATTTGGTATAGATGTAGAACATAGTCTGGAAAAACAAATGGGCTACTAATTAAGGTATCTGTTAGCTCCGCTCGGACAGAGTCGCTGGCCACAGCTAGTAATGTATTAAAAGAAAAAAAAACTATCTCAAAAACTAAGTCGGGAAATTGTCAGTTCCATTTAAAAGTATATCAACGAGCCATTATAAAACTATAATTGGTAGCAGAGAAAAACTAAAACCTCCAGACACGGAGGTGAGGGAACAATTAAACTGTCCCCTTGTGATCGCGGAGACCGCCCGGCAAACTTTCTATTGCACTCAGCAAATAAGTCGGGGGCAGGGACACTAATTAGTACATTCGGCGACGCGTTCCGAACCACCGACAAAAGGGCGAAGTTTGCGATTGCGACACTACTGAACGGGCTTTTGTCGGTTTGTTAGGACCTTTCGATCGTTTATAACTCTTTGTACCTACGGTAACGAGTGGAGAAAATTCTAAACTAATCGATAACTTTTCGTGTAAAAGGTCTTTGGCAGACATGTTGTTCTTAAATAAGTACATGGGCCTGAAAAGAACTGAACGAATTTCATTGAAGCTTCTTTCAAAACGATAAAATGTTACATAATTTATTGAACAAAAGAAATTAGTTTACTTAAATTAAGAATACAATTAAGAATGTTACTATTTCAGTTAAGTAACAATTCAACTAATAATATATTTTAGTAAATTATTCGTTTTTTAATATTTTATTTTATATCATAGATTTAAGACTATTCATTAGATTCTTTGTTAGTTTATTGTTAAAAATTGCATTAGTTATTATACGAATGTTGTTATTCAACTTGGACTCGTAACAATATTTACCAATAAAAACAAAACAAACTTATGTCGACTAATTAAAAATGTTTAAATACTTTATAGAATAAAACATTTTTCCTACAATCCAAAGCAAAAACTCCAGTTTGTTCTATACAAGATTTTCTTTTCTTTTCAACGGCAAATATAACCAATTTTACAGCTGGCTTGTTTCCTCTTTGCTTCAAGTTTCCTATGGGAGATGGAGAAGTGTGACGTCAACTAATTAGTACAAGCGTTGACGCGGAATGAACGAACGAAACTCAAAGGTGTGGAAACGATATACTGGCATTTAATTTCGGTCAAGTTAAGTGTGACAAATAAAACATCTGCCAACAATATATGTTTTTGTTAACTATAAAAACGAAAAAAAAATATTTTGAAGTAATATGGCCTACGTATGGTGGGGACGTATAGTAAGCTGGTGATGAATATCTAACTGCAATTCAAGTTTATGTACACTAGCTATGGCCCGCGACTCCATTCGCGCTGAATATAAACTTAATTAGTAGCCTATGTATTCTTCCAGACTTTGTTCTACATCTATGCCAAATTTCAAGCAAGATCTATGCAGCCGTACTGGACATGCTTTCGAACAAAAATTTATTCATCCACCCATCCGTCCATCTCAAATTATAAGATTATTCAATTATCAAATTTTAAAATATTAAGCTAAGTTATTTAATAGTTTATGATTTCTTAAAGTTTTTAAAACATTAATGGATTAATAAATTTTCTTACGTAAAAAAAAAAAAATTATAAATGGATTAATAATTTTTTTTTAAACTTTCTTGGTTCTATAATTCAAATCTTTTATCAGATGTTTTAATTACAATGAATTAAACAATTAACTGAATTTGGGTTAAGAATTAACGACTGTTTAATTAAGCAATTCAGACGCTGGTCTAAAGTAGTTTTTAATTAGTGACTTAATACGCGCAGTAACTAAATGCTTACTAAATAGGTCAAATGTCTCTTATGTCTTATGAATTTTAATTAATGTTTGGTCGATAGGTAAAAAGAACAGTTTACATTTTAATATAAAGTAGCTGTCGCCCGCGACTCCGTTCGCGTGGATATATAAAAAACTTATTTAGTGGAGCCCACAAATCCATCCATCCACATCACATCCATCTAAACATTCGCATTTATAATATTAGCAAGTTAAAAAGCAGCTCTTCAAGGCATAAATTCGAAAAAAATAATTAAAAAATGAATAAATAGTATCCTATGTCCGTCTCCTGGCTCTAAGCTACCTCGTCACCAATTTTCAGTTATATTATAAATAGAGTAACTAACACGACTTTCTTGTATATATATACATATATACATATATGTATATTTTCCTATATATATATATATATATATATATATATATATATATATATATATATATAGGAAAATGTTAAAAATATACACAATTTTTAATTAGAGAAGGGAGCAAACGAGCAGAGGGAACACCGAGATTAATCATCGACTATTCATCGACGCCCATGGACATCAGCAATACCAGAAGAATGCGTTGCCCGCATTTGTGTTGGTGATAAGCTAGACTCTTAAAATTAAATGTAAATATCTGATTTACACAGCTTTTTGCTAAATAAAAATTCTTAATAGTATTCAATTTTAATTCAGTCCAATTAGAAGCAGTAATAATAGTATAAGGTAATTACTCGCTTCGTCGATAATAACAATATAGTTGTACTATTACTTCTTCTAGTGTTTAAATTATCATCAAATTAGCACATCGCATCGCGAAAATTACTTTTTTTCTTTCATCAATGCAATTTGAGCCATAATTAGTTGCAATAAAGCTGTATTTCAATCATTCGTTTACACAATAGAGCTAAAATAATATACAATTTTGATTCCGAGCTCCTTCACACATGATAAAGAAAGTAGCGTGCTATTGACAAGATTATAATACGGTCACATACAAAAGTGTACTTTGGAATTCATGATTGAATAATAGCAAGTTTCGTTTCACAAGGACCTCGTTATTGCGGTGTAACGAATCGTAATGAATACGAACAAAGAAGGTGGCAATCTTACTACACGAAACAGTATTTAAGTCGGCTATGTAATTGAAAACGTAACGTCATTGTCCATTCCCCGTGTCGGTTATTTTGCAAAAATGCATTCCTAGTTTAAGTGCAGTGTACTAATGAATTTAAATTACAACTTACTTTTTTAATTACAGAGGGAAAATTGAGTAGACGTTATGAACGTGAGAGCGAAATAAGTAACACAAAAATGTATTATATTTAGGTGATTGGTGTCTGTTCGTTTGACATCGATCTTTATAACATTTATTTTTTCTTTTTTTTTAAGAGAAGGGGGAAATCGAACGATACCCATGGACATCTGCAATACCAGGGGAACTGCTGTTGCTTTGCCGGCCTTTAAGGAAATGGTATGCTCGAAAGCTTAGATAATTTTCTCAATCTCAATCAAAAATCACATATATTTTAAGTCCGAATACATTGTAATGGGAATTTATTAGAACACAAATACTTATATCTTCAAGTTTCCAAGCTTTAGTTGTAAAAGCTTATACTAGTAGTTGAAGGAACAAATGCAGCGAGCATCCTAACTCTCTTTTGTTTAGACTTCACAGCCAATCGTCTGGTAAGCCGCAAGCTTTACAACTTAGATGTTCAGTCTGTCCCGGGACATAATGTCCGCTTTATTGGCTTAATTTTGTTTTGTTATACACTTGAATACAATTTGACTTAAAATAGTTCAGTGGAGAATTTCACTCCTCCTCCAAACTCACCGTGAGTTTCTGAGTCCAAAGATAAGGACAGAAACGTCGATATGTTTTATACATAGATTTTGATATCAGATACAAACGGACAGATTGTAGTTTATTGGTCATTAAAGAAGACCTATGCACTTTTTGCATAAAATATCTGTTAGACAAAACAAAATATGAATCTACTATTTGACTTCCATGGTACAAATTATGTTTGTCTTAAAAAAATCTTTTCGTCCAATCCCGACTACTACATGAAAAAAATGAACCGGAATTCATAAGCTAAATTTGAAATTCCATAGTTTATGATACTCGGGTCGCAGGCGACGACGGACGGCGGAATACCATCGCTTTCATAAAGAGAATGAATCGTAATCATAACTTGTTCCGACTACGCGTTCATCTCATTACGACCCGACTATCCATCCCGTAATAAATCTGACTTATTTGCAATTTTTACGACACAGCGTCCTTTATTGAACGAAATGAGATATGAAACCCTTTTGTGTGATAAAGGGCATCCTTCAATTTTATAGTTCATAGTTCACACTGGGCCCGAGATGTAAAAAGGGGCTAAGTATAGGATGATTTAGTGTGGTCATATAATCCGGATAATCGGAGTTTGGCACTTAAACTTCGCAATGTTGAACGAGTCGACTCTCCTTGATATATAATATTTAGATTGGGCCGCTATAAAATGCTATAAATTTATGTCATTTGCATAATTTATTTAAAATATTTCATATACGCATGTATATTTCGATTCATAAAATATACTAAGTAAGCAATACTTTAACTTTTTAATTTTTTACCTAAACATCAGCAAGTATTGAAACGGGCCGTGCTGGCGCAAGACCGCAAAAGGTGGCGGAGGCCAAGGCCCATTTAGGGTCGATATGCCTCTCTAATTAGTTGAAATACGGAAAATGATTTTATTTATGACTAACAATTTAAAACAAAACATACATACTAAGTTCTCGATAAAGACAAACACGTTTTTAATAACCCAATTAGCTTTTAAGTAACTTATGAGTCAGAATTACTATTAAATATTCCAAGATAATTTTGTTTTTGCTTCAACTGCTTCAGGCTAGCTTTTAAAGCAAATGAGTAAACAGAAAAATGTATGAATCATTTAGAGTCGTATAAAATTAATACACAAGGGTGCGGAATACATTTAATATTTAATGTAGGTATTTGAGACGATGCAAATTACTAAGTCTGGAATAAAAGTGGTGCGATAACAGCCCTCAAATCTAGAATACATGACGCCCTCGATATTAGAGTACAGGGAAGAATGAATAGAACACATGAAGAGGTAGGTACATAAAGTAAAAAGGCTTGATGAGCTGCGTTGTAAATTGCTATTGCATTCGTCAGAGGGGCTGGCGTTTGTTTAATATTTGCCTCACAGGGATTTAATGCAGCATGCCGTGGCTCTGAAGGTTGATTTAAAAAAGATAAAAGGGCGCCTCTGGTTTGTTGAAGTTTTGGCGCTTTTGGACGCTTAGTGTTCCAAAGTAATTGTTTTTAAACGACCTCGTCTATTGAAGTTTAAGAAATTGAAAAAGCTTTCAAAATTCGCTACTATTGTATTGTTAGAGCATATTTTTGTTGTAAAATAACAATCTACATTTAATCTACATTTTACCTTAACCCTTATTAGCCTAGAGTTTCAATTTTGATACCAATCTTTTAAACCGAATGTTCACATTACTATTAGTTTTTTTTTATAGGTTGGCTGTACCTATTTTACTGTTGTATAATATTCTTTCCAACGAAATTAAAAAAAAAATCAAATTTCATTATTGTTTTATTTTATCAAGCAAACACAGTAATATTAAAAATAAATCACTTTCGTATATAAATCAGGCTACTAAGGGTTAACACACTCGAGTAATATTACTGATGTATTTTATATAATTATATTAACAACTTAGAAGTCTTATGAGGTCTTCGTTTTACTTTTAATAAGCGAAACGATCAATCCACCAATCAAAAAGCAAGCATACCATTTCCTTGTTAGCCGGCAACGCATCTGCAGTTCCTCTGGTGTTGCGGATGTCCATGGGTGTCGTTGATCGCCTCGGTGTTGCCGCCCCTCATTTGCCACCTTCTCTTTAAGAAAATCTCGAAATAATTTCCAGTGTTTAAGGTTAGCCAAGACTAGAAAAATTAGTTAAAGATCTAATTAAATAAATATCTACTCTAATCCTTTATAACACTATAATAAAGTAAAGGTCTATTTGGTCGGCTAACGCACCTCAATTAGTCATAGCTACGAGCGATTTCGTTTCCAGACCTCCCTCCCTCATTATAATGTTGTTACGGACTCACAAAACAGAATATAATTATTTGTATTAGCATTTAATTTTCCGGCCCAACGATTAGGTTTGACGTTGGTAGTGTGGATCATTCCCACAACGTTCATTTTGTTTTGTCCTGTCTAAATTTGTTAGAAAGTCTGTATTTTCTCAAACTCTATTAAGACGTCTTATTTCCTTTTGTACTATCAAATTAATATAGTCTACATAGAAAAAGAGACACGAATCGCTTGAAACTTTTATGATGTCATTCAATTGTTTTAATTTGCTTTTGCTACTTTTTTAAACAAACAAAATGTAAAGCATTGAATGCCGCAGAATCATAGTAATTTAACCAATTTTATTACATACTTATTTTTATTAATTCTGTTTGTATTTGTACTTTATATTAAGTTTAATATAAAAGTGTATCTTTTAATATTTCCTTGTACAACGTAATGGGTTTTAAAATTAAATTCCGAGCAGGCCCAAAAATAATATTGTGCATATGAATTAAATTTAAACATAATGAAATAAGCCGGTAGTTTAAAGATGGTTAAACGCTTATTATAGTTAATCGAGTCGATGTAAGCAACCATGACGTTAGGCCATTATAAAAAGGTACTTAATTCATATTATAAAGAATTTAGTTTTTATAAAATGCTTGATGACATAATGGTATAAATAATTTTAGGGGCTGGTGCAAAACTTTGATCGTGTTCACTTCGTCTCATGAATAAATGATATGAAATTACAATACGGTCTCATCATTATGTTATTATCTCTCTTGCCATTAAAATATTTACGGAATGGCTTTTAATTTTTTATTAGAGCAAATTATCTCGAAGGCATGGAGGTGTTCGAGATCCGATGCCAATAAACGGTTGGCTATTAAACATCAATCAGGCGCATCGCGTGCAATCTTTTGATTATACAAAGACTTGCACCCTATCATCGGGTTTATTTATTTTTATGTCTAAAAACATAATAACAATATAGGCTAGATATTAAACATGTGATCTCCATTCAAAATCCAATTCTAGCAAAATGTAATGAACAAAAAATTTGTTCCCCAGACCGCTCTATGGCTCGCCATAATAAGTTCGACTTTCGTGTTTAATTAAAATTTAACCTCATATCAATACAGAAAAAAAAACAATCAAGGATTTTTTTTCAAATACAAATCGTAGTTCCAATTTCATTAAAGACTTCGCAATAGAACGTAACTATCGAAAATATTGGTTAATATTTTAAGAAATTATCGGTTCGATACCCCAGATTTAATTTTTTCGGATTGGTGGTAACATTGTCCAACCATACTGTCACCATCAATTTCAATTAACAAATTAGAATGTGAATTGCACATCAATCACTGAAGCAACACAATAATCAATAAGATTTAGTAAAAACACGACTGACAGCCAAGCCATCGACGTGGAGAATAAAATTGTAAGCCTTTTAAGTAATGAGTAGATGCAGGATATAGACTTATAAATGTTTCAGACATACAAATATAATTAAAGTGCAAAAAAAGCCGATAATTGATTGAAATTTTTAATGGTAAATAAGGTTAGTATGGTCAACATGAAATATATAACCTCAAAGTGAAAAAAAGATGTACATAATACAGACGATGGATATGTTGTGGTTGTCATTACATTGTGACGTAGTCTACTAAACTTTTATGTTCAATGGATATTATATGTTAACATTTTGTTCTTTATTTGGTATTTTTAACACAAACTATATATCATATATTAAACATCCAATTATGAATCTCGTCTAAATTAATAAAAAGTTTAATTGTTTGTAGATTCGTGTCTATTTATTTGTTAAGTCTACGTCTATCCAAGGGTACGCTTATCAATCAACATCGTGATCCTTCATTATTAAGAGCGATGCGTCGGCGGCCGGTCGATCCGAGTGCAGATTTGTCTGAGGTTTAGGCATTAACGACCTCAACCGAGGGGCCGATGTATAAGGGAGATCGGTAGGTGAGAATTTTGTTTGCTGTAGTAATATATCTAATCGATTCTACGTTAATGGTAGCCGCCTGAGTAAACTTTCATCATGTCTAATATTGTTCAAGATTTTTTTTAAAGAACACTCTGTATAAAATCGATGTCGATGTTTCACGTATGTCATTAAAAAGAACAAGGTCCAGGAATTATATTTATTAAGGGAATGCAATATTTTCAACTTAATGTGTATTTTAAACGAAACTCAGTTGAAACCTAATTAACTTTTATGTTGCAATCTACACGACAATGTTTTACTTAGCGACGCTCAGACTAAGCTTAATATAGTGACTTAGAATAAATAAAACTTTACACACACGTTCAGACATCTCACCGCAGTGAAAACTAGGATTAAATAAGATTCTATAAATGTAGAGAGAAGGAAAGATGTAATTAAAATTATTACTTTTTAAATTTACATAAACTAGCTATCGCCTATGACTCCGTAGGCGACATCTATGTCAAATTTCAGCTAGATCCATGCAACCATTTCGAAGATACCTTCAAACGAATATACATCCATCCATCCTAACATTCGCATTTATAAAATCAGTAAGACTAGGTGTCGCCCGCGACTCTGTCCGTGCGGGATAAAATAAATAAATAGTAGTAAATTCTCAGATCGTTCAAGCCATTTCGGAGGAGTATGGTAACTAACATTGTGACACGAGAATTATATATATATATAATTCTCGTGATTCTCGTAATATGAAGTCATTTAAGATTTTTTTGGCAATGTAGTGATAACAATAAAATTGACGTTGACAAAGAAAATTAAGATAATTTGAGATTTAAATAATATATGCACGTCGTCTACTTAAGCCACATAACGTTTTTGAATTACTGCGCTTCTTGAAGCGTAGAACTCACGACCGAACTGCTACAAGGACAGATGCTACTTTTACACATATTAAAACACAATAATTTCTACAGCCACAGTATAAATAAGATGCATAAACTGCAACCGGTAAACTGGCAGTACAAAAAGATATTCTAAGAATTTCATTTTAACTACGTCATGCGGGTGGCCATACTTGTACACGGAGTTACGAATGGCTCTCGAGCACTGAAGGACTTCTTTTGCTTGGGGCTGAGACCCCTCAGGCCCCTTACCCGTGGAGCGGGGTCCCTAATGAGTCGCCGGAGCACTAGAGTTGTAGGTCGTCTCGTGTTAAAACTTACTAGTCTCCCCTACACTACAGGGTTACTTCGCGCGGAAACTACGAAGGGGAAGGGGGGATTTTTCTTTGCTTTGTTTCCAACGAGGGTATTATAACGGGAATGTAGGACGATTTACTACCGAGCTTACGCTGATTTTGTATAAAGCTGAATGTATAAAGTTTTTATTTTAAAAAATATTTAATACCAGTAATATTTTTTCGTGGAAATTTAACGTGAAAAACTGAATAACGTTGTTATAGCAAAAATAAGTAACACCGCAATGCCTGTATTTTTTAATATAGTTTTAATTTCAAAATTAGTCGAGATATATGAAGATTGGTATGACTAAGCTTTGTTAAGGAAAAATTGCTTCAGTCGATAGAACTGAGGAACTTGTTTAAGGGAGAAACCTCTTTAAGCGATAAAATGTCGCGGTCTCCTGGATTCTCCCTAATCCAGGTTAAACTGTATACAATTTGATGGTTGAAAGTACAAAGTTTGACAAAACACTTCTTTATTGCAAAACACATCACAGGTCGAGTAATGTCAGTGGAGTTCCAACCGGGATTATCACAAAATAGTACTCGCAGCTTCCTACTAACAATGTCCTGAGTCCTATATTACTTGTTTAATCAAATGGTTCGTGATAATATCCGTGAGCTGTTTTTTACCCTCATCCAAAAATAAAATCGATTCGATCAACTGACTATAGGCTAATAATAACAAATTTGAGAATGGAAATCACTCTGTCATCCTAAATTGAGTTTTTGTATGAGAAGCTTTCATCATTGGACAATACAATGTCCTCGTAGGCGTCGGTATACATTGCATGCGGGGGCGAAGTAATCAAATATTTAAGATGTATCTTCTATTAAAAAAAAATTGGTAATTTAATCTATCTATGGCCTTAACAAATTACTCTGCCTTAAATTGAATGTAACAGACGTCGTACTAGGATCATTTTTTTTTATTTATCAGATGGAATAAGTTAAAGTTAGGCCAACGATATTTCACATACCTTGTTCTCATTTTAAATGAGGTCAGCATGGCACGTTTCCTTCTTACGTTCCAAGTTCTTAATACTTACACTTTTTCTATTTAGGTCATGTTATACGCTATCCAAACCATACACTTCGCTTAAGAACATATTGTAACCAAACAAAATATCATGAAGTAGGCAAAAGGAGAAACAGAAAAGAAATGTTAAGAAAATGCCCACACAGAGTAAGTATTGATTCAAATCTATACATATAAATAAAATTGGAGTGTCTGTTTGTAATATTGAAATAACCGGTTTTTACTACATGTGTATGAACACAAATAATGTATACGATACATACTCCAAAATATTTTTTTTAACAAATTTTCTCTGTCTGTCTGTCTGTTTGTTCTGGATAATCTCGAAAGTGGCAAGACCGATTTTGACGGGACTTTTATTGGCATACGGTACTCATATTGGTAATACGGAGTAACTTAGACTACGTTTATTTTAGAAAAAATCATTTATTTTAGAAAAATAAAACGAACAATGATATTAACAGACGGACGAAGTCGCAGGCACAGCTAGTGTAAAATAAACACAACAAAAGGTGACAAATCAGACATCGATATTTTCTCAATCATCAAACCCATTGTAAAGTTCTAAAGTTAAACTCAACCGTGACCACACTCCAGCGGACCTAATTGAGACATTTAAATGAAAGGATGTGATTACGAGCGAACATAAAACTTCGTATTATTTCGGAGACCGTAGAACTTAAAAATAGAGATATTATGTGAGGGTGGGTGAGATTTCGCGTTCGGTTATGTCCGGACACGTTCCGATATAATGACGGGATACAAACGGATTTCACGCTGTTGAATAGCAGTCAATGAGTCGAGATTATGTTGTTGAA